>NC_040244.1:12311994-12316101 GCF_001444195.1 Xiphophorus couchianus | reverse complement strand
TGACGTCGAAAATGTCCAAAAAAACGACATGCTACTATGACGTCGAAAATGTAAAAAACGACATCTATACTATGACGTCGAAAATGTCCAAAAAACGACATGCTATACTATGACGTCGAAAATGTCCAAAAAACGACATGCTATACTATGACGTCGAAAATGTCCAAAAAAACGACATGCTATACTATGACGTCGAAAATGTCCAAAAAACGACATTATATACTATGACGTCGAAAATGTCCAAAAAACGACATGCTATACTATGACGTCGAAAATGTCCAAAAAACGACATGCTATACTATGACGTCGAAAATGTCCAAAAAACGACATGCTATACTATGACGTCGAAAATGTCCAAAAAGACATGCTATACTATGACGTCGAAAATGTCCAAAAAACGACATGCTATACTATGACGTCGAAAATGTCCAAAAAACGACATGCTATACTATGACGTCGAAAATGTCCAAAAAACGACATGCTATACTATGACGTCGAAAATGTCCAAAAAACGACATGCTATACTATGACGTCGAAAATGTCCAAAAAACGACATCTATACTATGACGTCGAAAATGTCCAAAAAGACGACATCTATACTATGACGTCGAAAATGTCCAAAAAACGACATGCTATACTATGACGTCGAAAATGTCCAAAAAACGACATGCTATACTATGACGTCGAAAATGTCCAAAAAACGACATCTATACTATGACGTCGAAAATGTCCAAAAAACGACATGCTATACTATGACGTCGAAAATGTCCAAAAAACGACATGCTATACTATGACGTCGAAAATGTCCAAAAAACGACATGCTATACTATGACGTCGAAAATGTCCAAAAAACGACATGCTATACTATGACGTCGAAAATGTCCAAAAAACGACATGCTATACTATGACGTCGAAAATGTCCAAAAAACGACATGCTATACTATGACGTCGAAAATGTCCAAAAAACGACATGCTATACTATGACGTCGAAAATGTCCAAAAAACGACATGCTATACTATGACGTCGAAAATGTCCAAAAAACGACATGCTATACTATGACGTCGAAAATGTCCAAAAAACGACATGCTATACTATGACGTCGAAAATGTCCAAAAAACGACATGCTATACTATGACGTCGAAAATGTCCAAAAAACGACATGCTATACTATGACGTCGAAAATGTCCAAAAAACGACATGCTATACTATGACGTCGAAAATGTCCAAAAAACGACATGCTATACTATGACGTCGAAAATGTCCAAAAAACGACATGCTATACTATGACGTCGAAAATGTCCAAAAAACGACATCTATACTATGACGTCGAAAATGTCCAAAAAACGACATGCTATACTATGACGTCGAAAATGTCCAAAAAACGACATGCTATACTATGACGTCGAAAATGTCCAAAAAACGACATGCTATACTATGACGTCGAAAATGTCCAAAAAAACGACATGCTATACTATGACGTCGAAAATGTCCAAAAAACGACATGCTATACTATGACGTCGAAAATGTCCAAAAAACGACATGCTATACTATGACGTCGAAAATGTCCAAAAAACGACATGCTATACTATGACGTCGAAAATGTCCAAAAAACGACATGCTATACTATGACGTCGAAAATGTCCAAAAAACGACATGCTATACTATGACGTCGAAAATGTCCAAAAAACGACATCTATAATGACGTCGAAAATGTCCAAAAAACGACATGCTATACTATGACGTCGAAAATGTCCAAAAAACGACATGCTATACTATGACGTCGAAAATGTCCAAAAAACGACATGCTATACTATGACGTCGAAAATGTCCAAAAAACGACATCTATACTATGACGTCGAAAATGTCCAAAAAACGACATGCTATACTATGACGTCGAAAATGTCCAAAAAACGACATGCTATACTATGACGTCGAAAATGTCCAAAAAACGACATGCTATACTATGACGTCGAAAATGTCCAAAAAACGACATGCTATACTATGACGTCGAAAATGTCCAAAAAACGACATGCTATACTATGACGTCGAAAATGTCCAAAAAACGACATGCTATACTATGACGTCGAAAATGTCCAAAAAACGACATGCTATACTATGACGTCGAAAATGTCCAAAAAACGACATGCTATACTATGACGTCGAAAATGTCCAAAAAACGACATGCTATACTATGACGTCGAAAATGTCCAAAAAACGACATGCTATACTATGACGTCGAAAATGTCCAAAAAACGACATGCTATACTATGACGTCGAAAATGTCCAAAAAACGACATGCTATACTATGACGTCGAAAATGTCCAAAAAACGACATGCTATACTATGACGTCGAAAATGTCCAAAAAACGACATGCTATACTATGACGTCGAAAATGTCCAAAAAACGACATGCTATACTATGACGTCGAAAATGTCCAAAAAACGACATGCTATACTATGACGTCGAAAATGTCCAAAAAACGACATGCTATACTATGACGTCGAAAATGTCCAAAAAACGACATGCTATACTATGACGTCGAAAATGTCCAAAAAACGACATGCTATACTATGACGTCGAAAATGTCCAAAAAACGACATCTATACTATGACGTCGAAAAGGTCCAAAAAACGACATGCTATACTATGACGTCGAAAATGTCCAAAAAACGACATGCTATACTATGACGTCGAAAATGTCCAAAAAACGACATCTATACTATGACGTCGAAAATGTCCAAAAAACGACATGCTATACTATGACGTCGAAAATGTCCAAAAAACGACATGCTATACTATGACGTCGAAAATGTCCAAAAAACGACATGCTATACTATGACGTCGAAAATGTCCAAAAAACGACATGCTATACTATGACGTCGAAAATGTCCAAAAAACGACATGCTATACTATGACGTCGAAAATGTCCAAAAAACGACATGCTATACTATGACGTCGAAAATGTCCAAAAAGACGACATGCTATACTATGACGTCGAAAATGTCCAAAAAACGACATTCTATACTATGACGTCGAAAATGTCCAAAAAACGACATGCTATACTATGACGTCGAAAATGTCCAAAAAACGACATGCTATACTATGACGTCGAAAATGTCCAAAAAACGACATCTATACTATGACGTCGAAAATGTCCAAAAAAACGACTATGACGTCGAAAATGTCCAAAAAACGACATGCTATACTATGACGTCGAAAATGTCCAAAAAACGACATGCTATACTATGACGTCGAAAATGTCCAAAAAAACGACATCTATACTATGACGTCGAAAATGTCCAAAAAGACGACATGCTATACTATGACGTCGAAAATGTCCAAAAAACGACATTCTATACTATGACGTCGAAAATGTCCAAAAAACGACATGCTATACTATGACGTCGAAAATGTCCAAAAAGACGACATGCTATACTATGACGTCGAAAATGTCCAAAAAACGACATCTATACTATGACGTCGAAAATGTCCAAAAAAACGACATGCTATACTATGACGTCGAAAATGTCCAAAAAACGACATGCTATACTATGACGTCGAAAATGTCCAAAAAACGACATCTATACTATGACGTCGAAAATGTCCAAAAAACGACTATGACGTCGAAAATGTCCAAAAAACGACATGCTATACTATGACGTCGAAAATGTCCAAAAAACGACATGCTATACTATGACGTCGAAAATGTCCAAAAAACGACATGCTATACTATGACGTCGAAAATGTCCAAAAAACGACACTATACTATGACGTCGAAAATGTCCAAAAAACGACATGCTATACTATGACGTCGAAAATGTCCAAAAAACGACATGCTATACTATGACGTCGAAAATGTCCAAAAAACGACATGCTATACTATGACGTCGAAAATGTCCAAAAAACGACATTATACTATGACGTCGAAAATGTCCAAAAAGACGACATGCTATACTATGACGTCGAAAATGTCCAAAAAACGACATGCTATACTATGACGTCGAAAATGTCCAAAAAACGACATGCTATACTATGACGTCGAAAATGTCCAAAAAACGACATGCTATACTATGACGTCGAAAATGTCCAAAAAACGACATGCTATA
>NC_040244.1:12309159-12311894 GCF_001444195.1 Xiphophorus couchianus | reverse complement strand
ACTATTGTATGACGTTGAAAATTTCCAAAAATGACAAAGTATACTATGACGTCAAAAATGTCCAAAAAATGACATAGTATACTAAGACGTCGAAAATGTCCAAAAAAATGACATGCTATACTATGACGTCGAAAATGTTCAAAAAATGATATACTATTGTATGACGTCGAAAATGTCCAAAAAATGACATACTATTGTATGACGTTGAAAATTTCCAAAAAATGACACAGTATACTATGACGTCGAAAATGTACAAAAAATGACATAGTATACTAAGACGTCGAAAATGTCCAAAAAAATGACATGCTATACTATGACGTCGAAAATGTCCAAAAAAATGATATACTATTGTATGACGTCGAAAATGTCCAAAAAATGACATACTATTGTATGACGTTGAAAATTTCCAAAAAATGACAAAGTATACTATGACGTCAAAAATGTCCAAAAAATGACATAGAATACTATGACGTCGAAAATGTCCAAAAAAATGACCTACTATACTATGACGTCGAAAATTTCCAAAAAATGACATACTATAGTATGACGTCGAAAATGTCCAAAAAATGACATACTATTGTATGACGTCGAAAATATCCAAAAAAATGATATACTATTGTATGACGTCGAAAATGTCCAAAAAATGACATACTATTGTATGATGTCGAAAATGTCCAAAAAAATGATATACTATTGTATGAGGTCCAAAATGTCCAAAAAAATGATATACTATTGTATGACGTCGAAAATGTCCAAAAAATGACATACTATTGTATGACGTTGAAAATTTCCAAAAAATGATATACTATTGTATGACGTTGAAAATTTCCAAAAAATGACAAAGTATACTATGACGTCAAAAATGTCCAAAAAATGACATAGAATACTATGACGTCAAAAATGTCCAAAAAATGACATAGAATACTATGACGTCGAAAATGTCCAAAAAAATGACCTACTATACTATGACGTCGAAAATTTCCAAAAAATGACATACTATAGTATGACGTCGAAAATGTCCAAAAAATGACATACTATTGTATGACGTCGAAAATATCCAAAAAAATGATATACTATTGTATGACGTCGAAAATGTCCAAAAAATGACATACTATTGTATGATGTCGAAAATGTCCAAAAAAATGATATACTATTGTATGACGTCGAAAATGTCCAAAAAATGACATAGAATACTATGACGTCGAAAATTTCCAAAAAATGACATAGTATACTATGACATCAAAAATGTCCAAAAAATGACATAGTATACTATGATGTCAAAAATGTCCAAAAAATGACATAGAATACTATGATGTCGAAAATGTCCAAAAAATTGACAGAATACTATGACGTCGAAAATGTCTAAAAAATGACATACTATTGTATGACGTCGAAAATGTCCAAAAAATGACATAGTATACTATGATGTCAAAAATGTCCAAAAAATGACATAGAATACTATGACGTCGAAAATGTACAAAAAATGACATAGTATACTATGACGTCGAAAATGTCCAAAAAATGACATAGAATACTATGAGGTCGAAAATTTCCAAAAAATGACATACTATTAGTATGACGTCGAAAATGTCCAAAAAAATTATATACTATTGTATGACGTCGAAAATGTCCAAAAAATGACATAGAATACTATGAGGTCGAAAATTTCCAAAAAATGACATACTATTAGTATGACGTCGAAAATGTCCAAAAAAATTATATACTATTGTATGACGTCGAAAATGTCCAAAAATGACATAGAATACTATGACATCGAAAATGTCCAAAAAATGACATACTATTGTATGACGTCGAAAATGTCCAAAAAAATGATATACTATTGTATGACGTCGAAAATGTCCAAAAAATGACATACTATGACGTCGAAAATGTCCAAAAAATGACATACTATTGTATGACGTCGAAAATGTCCAAAAAATGACATAGTATACTAAGACGTCGAAAATGTCCAAAAAAATGATATGCTATACTATGACGTCGAAAATTTCCAAAAAATGACATACTATTGTATGACGTTGAAAATTTCCAAAAAATGACAAAGTATACTATGACGTCGAAAATGTCCAAAAAATGACATGCTATACTATGACGTCGAAAATGTCCAAAAAATGACATAGTATACTAAGACGTCGAAAATGTCCAAAAAAATGACATGCTATACTATGACGTCGAAAATTTCCAAAAAATGACATACTATTGTATGACGTCGAAAATGTCCAAATAAATGACATACTATTGTATGACGTCGAAAATGTCCAAAAAATGACATAGAATACTATGACGTCGAAAATATCCAAAAAATGATATACTATTGTATGAGGTCGAAAATGTTCAAAAAATGATATACTATTGTATGACGTCGAAAATGTCCAAAAAATGACATACTATTGTATGACGTTGAAAATTTCCAAAAAAATGATATACTATTGTCTGAGGTCGAAAATGTTCAAAAAATGATATACTATTGTATGACGTCGAAAATGTCCAAAAAATGACATACTATTGTATGACGTCGAAAATGTCCAAAAAATGACATATTATTGTATGACGTTGAAAATTTCCAAAAAAATGATATACTATTGTATGAGGTCGAAAATGTTCAAAAAATGATATACTATTGTATGACGTCGAAAATGTCCAAAAAATGACATACTATTGTATGACGTTGAAAATTTCCAAAAAATGACACAGTATACTATGACGTCGAAAATGAA
>NC_040244.1:12299601-12309059 GCF_001444195.1 Xiphophorus couchianus | reverse complement strand
TTGTATGATGTCGAAAATGTCCAAAAAAATGATATACTATTGTATGACGTTGAAAATGTCCAAAAAATGACATACTATTGTATGATGTCGAAAATGTCCAAAAAATGACATAGTATACTATGACGTCGAAATTGTCCAAAAAAATGATATACTATTGTATGAGGTCGAAAATGTTCAAAAAATGACATAGAATACTATGACGTAGAAAATGTCCAAAAAAATGACCTACTATACTATGACGTCGAAAATGTACAAAAAATGACATACTATACTATGACGTCGAAAATGTACAAAAAATGACATAGTATACTATGACGTCGAAATTGTCCAAAAAAATGATATACTATTGTATGAGGTCGAAAATGTTCAAAAAATGACATAGAATACTATGACGTCGAAAATGTCCAAAAAAATGACCTACTATACTATGACGTCGAAAATGTACAAAAAATGACATACTATTGTATGGCGTCGAAAATGTCCAAAAAATGACATACTATACTATGACGTCGAAAATGTACAAAAAATGACATAGTATACAATGACGTCAAAATTGTCCAAAAAATGACATACTATAGTATGACGTCGAAAGTGTCCAAAAAATGACATACTATTGTATGACGTCGAAAATGTCCAAAAAATGACATAGAATACTGACATCGAAAATTTCCAAAAAATTACATACTATTGTATGACGTCGAAAATGTCCAAAAAAATGATATACTATTGTATGAGGTCGAAAATGTTCAAAAAATGACTTAGAATACTATGACGTCGAAAATTTCCAAAAAATGACATAGTATACTATGACATCAAAAATGTCCAAAAAATGACATAGTATACTATGATGTCAAAAATGTCCAAAAAATGACATAGAATACTATGATGTCGAAAATGTCTAAAAAATGACATACTATAGTATGACGTCGAAAATGTCCAAAAAATTGACCTACTATACTATGACGTCGAAAATGTCCAAAAAATGACATACTATTGTATGACGTCGAAAATGTCCAAAAAAATGATATACTATTGTATGATGTCGAAAATGTTCAAAAAATGACATACTATTGTATGACGTTGAAAATTTCCAAAAAATGACACAGTATACTATGACGTCGAAAATGTACAAAAAATGACATAGTATACTATGACGTCGAAAATATCCAAAAAATGACATACTATTGTATGACGTCGAAAATGTCCAAAAAAATGATATACTATTGTATGAGGTCGAAAATGTTCAAAAAATGATATACTATTGTATGACGTCGAAAATATCCAAAAAATGACATACTATTGTATGATGTCGAAAATGTCCAAAAAAATGATATACTATTGTATGACGTCGAAAATGTCCAAAAAATGACATAGTATACTATGACGTCGAAAATGTCCAAAAAAATGACCTACTATACTATGACGTCGAAATTGTCTAAAAAATGACATACTATTGTATGACGTCGAAAATGTCCAAAAAATGACATAGTATACTATGACGTCGAAAATGTCCAAAAAAATGACCTACTATACTATGACGTCGAAAATGTCCAAAAAATGACATACTATTGTATGACGTCGAAAATGTCCAAAAAAATGTCCAAAAAAATGACATACGAATATGACGTCGAAAATGTCCAAAAAATGACATAGTATACTATGACGTCGAAAATATCCAAAAAATGACATACTATTGTATGACGTCGAAAATGTCCAAAAAAATGATATACTATTGTATGATGTCGAAAATGTTCAAAAAATGATATACTATTGTATTACGTCGAAAATGTCCAAAAAATGACATACTATTGTATTACGTCGAAATGTCCAAAAAAATAACATACTATACTATGACGTCGAAAATGTACAAAAATGACATAGTATACTATGACGTCGAAAATATCCAAAAAATGACATACTATTGTATGACGTCGAAAATGTCCAAAAAAATGATATACTATTGTATGATGTCGAAAATGTTCAAAAAATGACATACTATTGTATGACGTTGAAAATTTCCAAAAAATGACACAGTATACTATGACGTCGAAAATGTACAAAAAATGACATAGTATACTATGACGTCGAAAATATCCAAAAAATGACATACTATTGTATGACGTCGAAATGTCCAAAAAATATATACTATTGTATGAGGTCGAAAATGTTCAAAAAATGATATACTATTGTATTACGTCGAAAATGTCCAAAAAATGACATACTATTGTATTACGTCGAAAATGTCCAAAAAAATAACATACTATACTATGACGTCGAAAATGTCCAAAAAATGACATACTATTGTATGACGTCGAAAATATCCAAAAAAATGATATACTATTGTATGACGTCGAAAATGTCCAAAAAGACATACTATTGTATGATGTCGAAAATGTCCAAAAAGATTATACTATTATGACGTCGAAAATGTCCAAAAAATGACATAGAATACTATGATGTCAAAAATGTCCAAAAAAATAACATACTATACGATGACGTCGAAAATGTACAAAAAATGACATAGTATACTATGACGTCGAAAATGTCCAAAAAATGACATAGTATACTATGATGTCAAAAATGTCCAAAAAATGACATAGAATACTATGATGTCGAAAATGTCTAAAAAATGACATACTATAGTATGACGTCGAAAATGTCCAAAAAATGACATAGAATACTATGACGTCGAAAATTTCCAAAAAATGACATTGTATACTATGACGTCAAAAATGTCCAAAAAAATGACATAGTATACTATGATGTCAAAAATGTCCAAAAAATGACAGAATACTATGACGTCGAAAATGTCTAAAAAATGACATACAATTAGTATGACGTCGAAAATGTCCAAAAAAATTATATACTATTGTATGACGTCGAAAATGTCCAAAAAATGACATAGAATACTATGACATCGAAAATGTCCAAAAAATGACATACTATTGTATGACGTCGAAAATGTCCAAAAAAATGATATACTATTGTATGACATCGAAAATGTCCAAAAAATGACATAGTATACTATGACGTCGAAAATGTCCAAAAAATGACATACTATTGTATGACGTCGAAAATGTCCAAAAAATGACATAGTATACTAAGACGTCGAAAATGTCCAAAAAAATGACATGCTATACTATGACGTCGAAAATTTCCAAAGAAATGATATACTATTATATGACGGCGAAAATGTCCAAAAAATGACATAGTATACTATGACGTCGAAAATGTCCAAAAAGTTACATACTATACTATGACGTCGAAATTGTCCAAAAAATGACATGCTATACTATGATGTAGAAAATGTCCAAAAGTTACATCTATATACTATTACGTCGAAAATGTCCAAAAACATACTATACTATGACGTCGAAAATTACAAAAAATGACATAGTATACAATGACGTCGAAAATATCCAAAAAATGACATACTATTGTATAACGTCAAAAATGTCCAAAAAAATGATATACTATTGTATGATGTCGAAAATGTTCAAAAAATGACATACTATTGTATGACGTTGAAAATTTCCAAAAAATGACACAGTATACTATGACGTCGAAAATGTACAAAAAATGACATAGTATCTACTATACGTCGAAACATCCAAAAAATGACATACTTGTATGACGTCGAAATGTCCAAAAAAATGATATACTATTGTATGAGGTTGAAAATGTTCAAAAAATGATATACTATTGTATTACGTCGAAAATGTCCAAAAAATGACATACTATTGTATTACGTCGAAAATGTCCAAAAAAATAACATACTATACTATGACGTCGAAAATTTCCAAAAAATGACATACTATAGTATGACGCGAAAATGTCCAAAAATGACATACTATTGTATGACGTCGAAATATCCAAAAAATGATATACTATTGTATGACGTCGAAAATGTCCAAAAAAATGATATACTATTGTATGACGTCGAAAATGTCCAAAAAATGACAAAGAATACTATGACGTCGAAAATGTCCAAAAAATGACATAGTATACTATGACCTAAAAAATGTCCAAAAAATGACATAGTATACTATGATGTCAAAAATGTCCAAAAAATGACATAGAATACTATGATGTCGAAAATGTCCAAAAAATGACATAGAATACTATGACGTCGAAAATTTCCAAAAAATGACATTGTATACTATGACGTCAAAAATGTCAAAAAAAATGACATAGTATACTATGATGTCAAAAATGTCCAAAAAATGACAGAATACTATGCCGTCGAAAATGTCTAAAAAATGACATACAATTAGTATGACGTCGAAAATGTCCAAAAAAATTATATACTATTGTATGACGTCGAAAATGTCCAAAAAATGACATAGAATACTATGACATCGAAAATGTCCAAAAAATGACATACTATTGTATGACGTCGAAAATGTCCAAAAAAATGATATACTATTGTATGACATCGAAAATGTCCAAAAAATGACATAGTATACTATGACGTCGAAAATGTCCAAAAAATTACATACTATTGTATGACGTCGAAAATGTCCAAAAAATGACATAGTATACTAAGACGTCGAAAATGTCCAAAAAAATGACATGCTATACTATGACGTCGAAAATTTCCAAAGAAATGATATACTATTGTATGACGTCGAAAATGTCCAAAAAATGACATAGTATACTATGACGTCGAAAATGTCCAAAAAGTTACATACTATACTATGACGTCGAAATTGTCCAAAAAATGACATGCTATACTATGATGTAGAAAATGTCCAAAAAGTTACATACTATACTATGACGTCGAAAATGTACAAAAAATGACATAGTATACTATGACGTCGAAAATATCCAAAAAATGACATACTATTGTATGACGTCGAAAATGTACAAAAAATGACATAGTATACTATGACGTCGAAAATGTCCAAAAAATGACATACTATTGTATGACGTCGAAAATGTCCAAAAAATGACACGGTATACTATGACGTCGAAAATGTACAAAAAATGACATAGTATCTAATGACGTCGAAAATATCCAAAAAATGACATACTATGTATGACGTCGAAAATGTCCAAAAAAAAATGATATACTATTGTATGACATCGAAAATGTCCAAAAAAATGACTAGTATACTATGACGTCGAAAATGTCCAAAAAATGACATACTATTGTATGACGTCGAAATGTCCAAAAATGACATGCTATACTATGATGTAAAATGTCCAAAAAGTTACATACTATACTATGACGTCGAAAATGTACAAAAAATGACATACTATTGTATGACGTCGAAAATGTCCAAAAAATGACATAGTATACTATGACGTCGAAAATGTACAAAAAATGACATACTATTGTATGACGTTGAAAATGTCCAAAAAATGATATACTATTGTATGAGGTCGAAATGTTCAAAAAAATACTATTGTATGACGTCGAAAATGTCCAAAAATGACGTACTATTGTATGACGTTGAAAATTTCCAAAAAATGATATACTATTGTATGACGTCGAAAATGTCCAAAAAATGACATACTATGTATGACGTTGAAAATGTCCAAAAATGACATACTATTGTATGACGTTGAAATGTCCCAAAAATGACATGCTATACTATGATGTAAAAATGTCCAAAAAGTTACATAGAATACTATGACGTCGAAATGTCCAAAAAGTTACTACTATACTATGACGTCGAAATTGTACAAAAAATGACATACTATGATGTAGAAATGTCCAAAAAGTTACATACTATCTATGACGTCGAAAATGTACAAAAAATGACATACGATTGGTATGACGTCGAAAATGTCCAAAAAAATAACATACTATACTATGACGTCGAAAATGTCCAAGAAAATGATATACTATTGTATGAGGTCGGAAATGTACAAAAAATGACATAGTATACTATGACGTCGAAAATATCCAAAAAATGACATGCTATACTATGATGTAGAAAATGTCCAAAAAGTTACATACAATACTATGACGTCGAAAATGTACAAAAAATGACATACTATTGTATGACGTCGAAAATGTACAAAAAATGACATGCTATACTATGATGTAGAAAATGTCCAAAAAGTTACATACTATACTATGACGTCGAAAATGTACAAAAAATGACATACTATTGTATGACGTCGAAAATGTCCAAAAAATGACATACTATACTATGACGTCGAAAATGTACAAAAATGACATAGTATACAATGACGTCGAAATTGTCCAAAAAAATAACATACTATACTATGACGTCGAAAATGTACAAAAATGACATAGTATACTATGACGTCGAAATATCCAAAAAATGACATACTATTGTATGACGTCGAAAATGTCCAAAAAATAACATACTATACTATGACGTCGAAAATGTACAAAAAATGACATAGTATACAATGACGTCGAAATTGTCCAAAAAAATAACATACTATACTATGACGTCGAAAATGTACAAAAAATGACATAGTATACTATGACGTCGAAAATATCCAAAAAATGACATGCTATACTATGATGTAGAAAATGTCCAAAAAGTTACATAGAATACTATGACGTCGAAAATGTACAAAAAATGACATAGTATACTATGACGTCGAAAATGTCCAAAAAAATGATATACTATTGTATGAGGTCGGAAATGTTCAAAAAATGATATACTATTGTATGACGCCGAAAATGTCCAAAAAATGACGTACTATTGTATGACGTTGAAAATTTCCAAAAAAATGATATACTATTGTATGACGTCGAAAATGTCCAAAAAATGACATACTATTGTATGACGTTGAAATTGTCCAAAAAATGACATGCTATACTATGATGTAGAAAATGTCCAAAAAGTTACATAGAATACTATGACGTCGAAAATGTCCAAAAAAATGACCTACTATACTATGACTTCGAAAATTTCCAAAAAATGACATACTATTGTATGACGTCGAAAATTTCCAAAAAATGACATACTATTGTATGACGTCGAAAATGTCCAAAAAAAACGATATACTATTGTATGATGTCGAAAATGTCCAAAAAATGACATAGTATACTA
Organism: Xiphophorus couchianus; assembly: GCF_001444195.1. Taxonomy (NCBI): domain Eukaryota; kingdom Metazoa; phylum Chordata; class Actinopteri; order Cyprinodontiformes; family Poeciliidae; genus Xiphophorus; species Xiphophorus couchianus. The sequence continues at coordinate 12,302,019 of NC_040244.1, read as the reverse complement.
TGACGTCGAAAATGTCCAAAAAGTTACATACTATAGTATGACGTCGAAATTGTCCAAAAAATGACATGCTATACTATGATGTAGAAAATGTCCAAAAAGTTACATACTATACTATGACGTCAAAATTGTCCAAAAAATGACATACTATACTATGACGTCGAAATTGTCCAAAAAATGACATACTATACTATGACGTCGAAAATGTCCAAAAAATGACATACTATATAGTATGATGTCGAAAATGTCCACAAAAATGACATACTATTGTATGACGTCGAAAATGTCCAAAAAAATGACAGAATACTGACATCGAAAATTTCCAAAAAATTACATACTATTGTATGACGTCGAAAATGTCCAAAAAAATGATATACTATTGTATGAGGTCGAAAATGTCCAAAAAATGATATACTATTGTATGAGGTCGAAAATGTTCAAAAAATGACATAGTATACTATGACGTCGAAAATGTACAAAAAATGACATAGTATACTATGACGTCGAAAATATCCAAAAAATGACATACTATTGTATGACGTCGAAAATGTCCAAAAAAATAACATACTATACTATGACGTCGAAAATGTACAAAAAATGACATAGTATACTATGACGTCGAAAATATCCAAAAAATGACATACTATTGTATGACGTCGAAAATGTCCAAAAAAATAACATACTATACTATGACGTCGAAAATGTACAAAAAATGACATAGTATACTATGACGTCGAAAATGTCCAAAAAATGACATAGAATACTATGACGTCGAAAATGTCCAAAAAATGACACGGTATACTATGACGTCGAAAATGTACAAAAAATGACATAGTATACTATGACGTCGAAAATATCCAAAAAATGACATACTATTGTATGACGTCGAAAATGTCCAAAAAAATGATATACTATTGTATGAGGTCGGAAATGTTCAAAAAATGATATACTATTGTATGACGTCGAAAATGTCCAAAAAATGACGTACTATTGTATGACGTCGAAAATGTCCAAGAAATGACATACTATTGTATGACGTTGAAAATGTCCAAAAAATGACATACTATTGTATGACGTTGAAATTGTCCAAAAAATGACATGCTATACTATGATGTAGAAAATGTCCAAAAAGTTACATAGAATACTATGACGTCGAAAATGTCCAAAAAGTTACATACTATACTATGACGTCGAAAATGTACAAAAAATGACATACTATACTATGATGTCGAAAATGTCCACATAAATGACATACTATTGTATGACGTCGAAAATGTCCAAAAAAATGACAGAATACTGACATCGAAAATTTCCAAAAAATTACATACTATTGTATGACGTCGAAAATGTCCAAAAAAATGATATACTATTGTATGAGGTCGAAAATGTCCAAAAAAATGATATACTATTGTTTGAGGTCGAAAATGTCCAAAAAATGACATAGAATACTATGACGTCGAAAATGTCCAAAAAAATGACCTACTATACTATGACGTCGAAAATGTACAAAAAATGACATACTATTGTATGACGTCGAAAATGTCCAAAAAATGACATACTATATTATGACGTCGAAAATGTACAAAAAATGACATAGTATACAATGACGTCGAAATTGTCCAAAAAAATAACATACTATACTATGACGTCGAAAATGTACAAAAAATGACATACTATTGTATGACGTCGAAAATGTCCAAAAAATGACATAGAATACTATGACGTCGAAAATGTCCAAAAAATGACATGGTATACTATGACGTCAAAAATGTACAAAAAATGACATAGTATACTATGACGTCGAAAATATCCAAAAAATGACATACTATTGTATGACGTCGAAAATGTCCAAAAAAATGATATACTATTGTATGAGGTCGAAAATGTTCAAAAAATGATATACTATTGTATGGCGTCGAAAATGTCCAAAAAATGACATAGAATACTATGACGTCGAAAATGTCCAAAAAAATGACCTACTATACTATGACGTCTAAAATTTCCAAAAAATGACATACTATAGTATGACGTCGAAAATGTCCAAAAAATGACATACTATTGTATGACGTCGAAAATGTCCAAAAAAATGATATACTATTGTATGAGGTCGGAAATGTTCAAAAAATGATATACTATTGTATGACGTCGAAAATGTCCAAAAAATGATATACTATTGTATGACGTTGAAAATTTCCAAAAAAATGATATACTATTGTATGACGTCGAAAATGTCCAAAAAATGACATACTATTGTATGACGTTGAAAATGTCCAAAAAATGACATACTATTGTATGACGTTGAAATTGTCCAAAAAATGACATGCTATACTATGATGTAGAAAATGTCCAAAAAGTTACATAGAATACTATGACGTCGAAAATGTCCAAAAAAATGACCTACTATACTATGACTTCGAAAAT
>NC_040244.1:12296474-12299501 GCF_001444195.1 Xiphophorus couchianus | reverse complement strand
GAAAATGTCCAAAAACGACATTCTACTATGACGTCGAAAATGTCCAAAAACGACATGCTATACTATGACGTCGAAAATGTCCAAAACGACATGCTATACTATGACGTCGAAAATGTCCAAAAAACGACATGCTATACTATGACGTCGAAAATGTCCAAAAACGACATGCTATACTATGACGTCGAAAATGTCCAAAAAACGACATGCTATACTATGACGTCGAAAATGTCCAAAAAACGACATGCTATACTATGACGTCGAAAATGTCCAAAAAACGACATGCTATACTATGACGTCGAAAATGTCCAAAAACGACATGCTATACTATGACGTCGAAAATGTCCAAAAAACGACATGCTATACTATGACGTCGAAAATGTCCAAAACGACATGCTATACTATGACGTCGAAAATGTCCAAAAACGACATGCTATACTATGACGTCGAAAATGTCCAAAAAACGACATGCTATACTATGACGTCGAAAATGTCCAAAAACGACATGCTATACTATGACGTCGAAAATGTCCAAAAAAACATGCTATACTATGACGTCGAAAATGTCCAAAAACGACATGCTATACTATGACGTCGAAAATGTCCAAAAAACGACATCTATACTATGACGTCGAAAATGTCCAAAAACGACATGCTATACTATGACGTCGAAAATGTCCAAAAAACGACATGCTATACTATGACGTCGAAAATGTCCAAAAACGACATGCTATACTATGACGTCGAAAATGTCCAAAAAACGACATGCTATACTATGACGTCGAAAATGTCCAAAAAACGACATGCTATACTATGACGTCGAAAATGTCCAAAAAACGACATGCTATACTATGACGTCGAAAATGTCCAAAAAACGACATGCTATACTATGACGTCGAAAATGTCCAAAAAACGACATGCTATACTATGACGTCGAAAATGTCCAAAAAACGACATGCTATACTATGACGTCGAAAATGTCCAAAAACGACATGCTATACTATGACGTCGAAAATGTCCAAAAAACGACATGCTATACTATGACGTCGAAAATGTCCAAAAAAGACATGCTATACTATGACGTCGAAAATGTCCAAAAAAACGCACTATACGTCGAAAATGTCCAAAAAAACGACATGCTATACTATGACGTCGAAAATGTCCAAAAAACGACATGCTTACTATGACGTCGAAAATGTCCAAAAAACGACATGCTATACTATGACGTCGAAAATGTCCAAAAAACGACATGCTATACTATGACGTCGAAAATGTCCAAAAAACGACATGCTATACTATGACGTCGAAAATGTCCAAAAAACGACATCTATACTATGACGTCGAAAATGTCCAAAAAACGACATGCTATACTATGACGTCGAAAATGTCCAAAAAACGACATGCTATACTATGACGTCGAAAATGTCCAAAAAACGACATGCTATACTATGACGTCGAAAATGTCCAAAAACGACATGCTATACTATGACGTCGAAAATGTCCAAAAAACGACATGCTATACTATGACGTCGAAAATGTCCAAAACGACATGCTATACTATGACGTCGAAAATGTCCAAAAAACGACATGCTATACTATGACGTCGAAAATGTCCAAAAAACGACATTCTATACTATGACGTCGAAAATGTCCAAAAACGACATGCTATACTATGACGTCGAAAATGTCCAAAAAACGACATGCTATACTATGACGTCGAAAATGTCCAAAAAACGACATGCTATACTATGACGTCGAAAATGTCCAAAAAACGACATGCTATACTATGACGTCGAAAATGTCCAAAACGACATGCTATACTATGACGTCGAAAATGTCCAAAAAACGACATGCTATACTATGACGTCGAAAATGTCCAAAAAACGACATGCTATACTATGACGTCGAAAATGTCCAAAAAACGACATGCTATACTATGACGTCGAAAATGTCCAAAAACGACATGCTATACTATGACGTCGAAAATGTCCAAAAACGACATGCTATACTATGACGTCGAAAATGTCCAAAAAGACGACATGCTATACTATGACGTCGAAAATGTCCAAAAAACGACATGCTATACTATGACGTCGAAAATGTCCAAAAAACGACATGCTATACTATGACGTCGAAAATGTCCAAAAAACGACATGCTATACTATGACGTCGAAAATGTCCAAAAACGACATGCTATACTATGACGTCGAAAATGTCCAAAAAACGACATGCTATACTATGACGTCGAAAATGTCCAAAAAACGACATGCTATACTATGACGTCGAAAATGTCCAAAAAACGACATGCTATACTATGACGTCGAAAATGTCCAAAACGACATGCTATACTATGACGTCGAAAATGTCCAAAAAACGACATTCTATACTATGACGTCGAAAATGTCCAAAAAACGACATGCTATACTATGACGTCGAAAATGTCCAAAAAACGACATGCTATACTATGACGTCGAAAATGTCCAAAAACGACATGCTATACTATGACGTCGAAAATGTCCAAAAAACGACATTCTATACTATGACGTCGAAAATGTCCAAAAAACGACATTCTATACTATGACGTCGAAAATGTCCAAAAAACGACATTCTATACTATGACGTCGAAAATGTCCAAAAACGACATGCTATACTATGACGTCGAAAATGTCCAAAAAACGACATGCTATACTATGACGTCGAAAGTCCAAAAAACACGACATGCTATACTATGACGTCGAAAATGTCCAAAAAACGACATTATACTATGACGTCGAAAATGTCCAAAACGACATTCTATACTATGACGTCGAAATGTCCAAAACGACATGCTCTACTATGACGTCGAAAATGTCCAAACGACATGCTATACTATGACGTCGAAAATGTCCAAAAACGACATGCTATACTATGACGTCGAAAATGTCCAAAAAACGACATGCTATACTATGACGTCGAAAATGTCCAAAAGACGACATGCTATACTATGACTCGAAATGTCCAAAAACGACATTCTATACTATGACGTCGAAA
>NC_040244.1:12283334-12296374 GCF_001444195.1 Xiphophorus couchianus | reverse complement strand
AAATGTCCAAAAAATGACATGCTATACTATGACAACGAAAATGTCCAAAAAAATGACATTCTATTACTATGAGTCGAAAATGTCTAAAAAAATGACATACTATTGTATGACGTCGAAAATGTCCAGAAAATGTCCAAAAAAAATGACATAGTAACTATGACGTCGAAAAATGTCCAAAAAAAATGATATAGTATACTATGACGTCAAAAATGTCCCAAAAAATAACATTGTATACTATGACGTCTAAAATGTCCAAAACAATGACATAGTATACAATGACGTCGAAAATGTCCAAAAAAAATGACATATTGTATGACGTCGAAAATGTCCAAAAAAAATGACATACTATTGTATGACTTCGAAAATGTCCAAAAAATGACATACTACTAAGACGTCAAAATTGTCCAAAAAATGACATATATACTGTGACGTCGAAAATGTCCCAAAAATGACATAGCATACAATGACGTCGAAAATGTCCAAAAAATGACATACTATGTTATGACGTCGAAAATGTCCAAAAAAATGACATACTATACTCTGACGTCGAAAATGTCCACAAAAATGACATAGTATACTATGACGTCGAAAATGTCCAAAAAATAACATAGTACACTATGACGTCGAAAATGTCCAAAAAAATGACATACTATTGTATGACGTCGAAAATGTCCAAAAAATGACATAGTATACTATGACGTCAAAAATGTCCCAAAAAATGACATACTATTGTATGATGTCGAAAATGTCCAAAAAAATGACATACTATACTATGACTTCGAAAATGTCCAAAAAATGACATACTATTGTATGACGTCAAAAATGTCCAAAAAATAACATAGTATATACTATGACGTCGAAAATGTCCCGAAAAATGACATACTATTGTATGACGTCGAAAATGTCCAAAAAATGACATAGTATACTATGACTTCGAAAATGTCCAAAAAATGACATACTATTGTATGACGTCGAAAATGTCCAAAAAAATGACATACTATACTATGACTTCGAAAATGTCCCAAAAATGACATACTATTGTATGACGTCAAAAATGTCCAAAAAATAAGATAGTATACTATGACGTCGAAAATGTCCAAAAAAATTACATACTATACTATGACTTCGAAAATGTCCAAAAAATGACATACTATTGTATGACGTCAAAAATGTCCAAAAAATAAGATAGTATACTATGACGTCAAAAATTTCCAAGAAATAGACATACTATACTATGACGTAGAAAATGTCCATAAAATGACATACTATACTATGACGTAGAAAATGTCCAAGATAAAGACATACTATACTATGATGTCTAAAATGTCCAAAAAAATGACATACTATTGTATGACGTCGCAAATGTCCAAAAAAATGACATAGTATACTATGACGTCAAAAATGTGCAAAAAATAACATAGTATACTATGACGTCGAAAATGTCCAAAAAATGACATAGTATACTGACGTCAAAAATGTCCAAAAATATGACATACTATTGTATGACGTCGAAAATGTACAAAAAAATGACATACTAATATGACTTCGAAAATGTCCAAAAAATGACATACTATTGTATGACGTCGAAAATGTCCAAAAATGACATAGTATACTGACGTCAAAAATGTCCAAAAAATAACATAGTATACTATGACGTCGAAAATGTCCAAAAAAATGACACACTATTGTATGACGTCGAAAATGTCCAAAAAAATGACATAGTATACTATGACGTCAAAAATGTCCAAAAAATAACATAGTATACTATGACGTCGAAAATGTCCCAAAAAAATGACATACTATTGTATGACGTCGAAAATGTACAAAAAAATGACATACTATACTATGACTTCGAAAATGTCCAAAAAATGACATACTATTGTATGACGTCGAAAATGTCCAAAAAAATGACATAGTATACTATGACGTCAAAAATGTCCAAAAAATAACATAGTATACTATGACGTCGAAAATGTCCAAAAAATGACATACTATTGTATGACGTCGAAAATGTCCAAAAAAATGACATAGTATACTATGACGTCAAAAATGTCCAAAAAATAACATAGTATATACTATGAAGTCGAAAATGTCCCGAAAAATGACATACTATTGTATGACGTCGAAAATGTCCAAAAAATGACATAGTATACTATGACTTCGAAAATGTCCAATAAATGACATACTATTGTATGACGTCGAAAATGTCCAAAAAATGACATACTATACTATGACTTCGAAAATGTCCAAAAAATGACATACTATTGTATGACGTCGAAAATGTCCAAAAAAATGACATACTATACTATGACTTCGAAAATGTCCAAAAAATGACATACTATTGTATGACGTCGAAAATGTCCAAAAAAATGACATAGTATACTATGACGTCAAAAATGTTCAAAAAATAACATAGTATATACTATGACGTCGAAAATGTCCCAAAAAATGACATACTATTGTATGACGTCAAAAATGTCCAAAAAAAATGACATAGTATACTATGACGTCAAAAATGTCCAAAAAAATGACATACTATTGTATGACGTCAAAAATGTCCAAAAAAATGACATACTATACTATGACTTCGAAAATGTCCAAAAAATAACATAGTATACTATGACGTCGAAAATGTCCCAAAAAATGACATACTATTGTATGACGTCGAAAATGTCCAAAAAATGACATACTATTGTATGACGTCGAAAATGTCCCAAAAAATGACATAGTATACTATGACGTCAAAAATGTCCAAAATATGACATACTATTGTATGACGTCGAAAATGTCCAAAAAAATGACATACTATTGTAGGACGTCGAAAATGTCCAACAAAATGACATAGTATACTATGACGTCAAAAATGTCCAATGTCATACTATTGTATGACGTCGAAAATGTCCAAAAAATGACATAGTATACTATGACTTCGAAAATGTCCAAAAAATGACATACTATTGTATGACGTCGAAAATGTCCAAAAAAATGACATACTATACTATGACTTCGAAAATGTCCAAAAAATGACATACTATTGTATGAAGTCAAAAATGTCCAAAAAATAAGATAGTATACTATGACGTCGAAAATGTCCAAAAAAATGACAGTATACTATGACGTCAAAAATTTCCAAGAAATAGACATACTATACTATGACGTAGAAAATGTCCATAAAATGACATACTATACTATGACGTAGAAAATGTCCAAGATAAAGACATACTATACTATGATGTCTAAAATGTCCAAAAAAATGACATACTATTGTATGACGTCAAAAATGTCCAAAAAATAAGATAGTATACTATGACGTCGAAAATGTCCAAAAAAATGACAGTATACTATGACGTCAAAAATTTCCAAGAAATAGACATACTATACTATGACGTAGAAAATGTCCATAAAATGACATACTATACTATGACGTAGAAAATGTCCAAGATAAAGACATACTATACTATGATGTCGCAAATGTCCAAAAAAATGACATAGTATACTATGACGTCAAAAATGTGCAAAAAATAACATAGTATACTATGACGTCGAAAATGTCCAAAAAATGACATAGTATACTGACGTCAAAAATGTCCAAAAAATAACATAGTATACTATGACGTCGAAAATGTCCAAAAAAATTACACACTATTGTATGACGTCGAAAATGTCCAAAAAAATGACATAGTATACTATGACGTCAAAAATGTCCAAAAAATAACATAGTATACTATGACGTCGAAAATGTCCAAAAAAAATGACATACTATTGTATGACGTCGAAAATGTACAAAAAAATGACATACTATACTATGACTTCGAAAATGTCCAAAAAATGACATACTATTGTATGACGTCGAAAATGTCCAAAAAAATGACATAGTATACTATGACGTCAAAAATGTCCAAAAAATAACATAGTATACTATGACGTCGAAAATGTCCAAAAAATGACATACTATTGTATGACGTCGAAAATGTCCAAAAAAATGACATAGTATACTATGACGTCAAAAATGTCCAAAAAATAACATAGTATATACTATGACGTCGAAAATGTCCCGAAAAATGACATACTATTGTATGACGTCGAAAATGTCCAAAAAATGACATAGTATACTATGACTTCGAAAATGTCCAAAAAATGACATACTATTGTATGACGTCGAAAATGTCCAAGAAATAGACATACTATACTATGACGTAGAAAATGTCCATAAAATGACATAGTATGACATCGAAAATGTCCAAGAAATAGACATACTATACTATGACATTGAAAATGTCCAAAAAATAACATAGTACACTCTGACGTCGAAAATGTCCAAAAAAATCACATACTATTGTAGGACGTCGACAATGTCCATAAAATGACATACTATACTATGACTTCGAAAATGTCCAAAAAATGACAGTATACTATGACGTCAAAAATGTCCAAAAAAATGACATACTATTGTATGACGTCGAAAATGTCCAAAAAAATGACATACTATACTATGACTTCGAAAATGTCCAAAAAATGACATAGAATACTATGACGTCGAAAATGTCCAAAAAAATGACATAGTATACTATGACGTCAAAAATGTCCAAAAAATAACATAGTATATACTATGACGTCGAAAATGTCCCAAAAAATGACATACTATTGTATGACGTCAAAAATGTCCAAAAAAAATGACATAGTATACTATGACGTCAAAAATGTCCAAAAAAATGACATACTATTGTATGACGTCAAAAATGTCCAAAAAAATGACATACTATACAATGACTTCGAAAATGTCCAAAAAATAACATACTGTTGTATGACGTCGAAAATGTCCAAAAAATGACATACTATACTATGACGTCGAAAATGTCCCAAAAAATGACATACTGTTGTATGACGTCGAAAATGTCCCAAAAAATGACATAGTATACAATGACGTCAAAAATGTCCAAAAAATAACATAGCATACTATGACGTCGAAAATGTCCAAGAATATGACATACTATAGTATGACATCGAAAATGTCCAAAAAATGACATACTATTGTATGACGTCGAAAATGTCCAGAAAATGTCCAAAAAATGACATGCTATACTATGACAACGAAAATGTCCAAAAAAATGACATTCTATACTATGACGTCGAAAATGTCTAAAAAATGACATACTATTGTATGACGTCGAAAATGTCCAGAAAATGTCCAAAAAAAAAACATAGTATACTATGACGTCGAAAATGTCCAAAAAAATGATATAGTATACTATGACGTCAAAAATGTCCAAAAAATAACATTGTATACTATGACGTCTAAAATGTCCAAAACAATGACATAGTATACAATGACGTCGAAAATGTCCAAAAAATGACATACTATTGTATGACGTCGAAAATGTCCAAAAAAAATGACATACTATTGTATGACTTCGAAAATGTCCAAAAAATGACATACTATACTAAGACGTCAAAATGTCCAAAAAAATGAACATATATACTGTGACGTCGAAAATGTCCCAGAAAATGACATAGCATACAATGACGTCGAAAATGTCCAAAAAATGACATACTATTGTATGACGTCGAAAATGTCCAAAAAATGACATACTATTGTATGACGTCGAAAATGTCCACAAAAATGACATAGTATACTATGACGTCGAAAATGTCCAAAAAATAACATAGTACACTATGACGTCGAAAATGTCCAAAAAAATGACATACTATTGTATGACGTCGAAAATGTCCAAAAAATGACATAGTATACTATGACGTCAAAAATGTCCCAAAAAATGACATACTATTGTATGATGTCGAAAATGTCCAAAAAAATGACATACTATACTATGACTTCGAAAATGTCCAAAAAATAACATAGTATATACTGACGTCGAAAATGTCCCAAAAAATGACATACTATTGTATGACGTCAAAAATGTCCAAAAAATAACATAGTATATACTATGACGTCGAAAATGTCCCGAAAAATGACATACTATTGTATGACGTCGAAAATGTCCAAAAAATGACATAGTATACTATGACTTCGAAAATGTCCAAAAAATGACATACTATTGTATGACGTCGAAAATGTCCAAAAAAATGACATACTATACTATGACCTTCGAAAATGTCCCAAAAATGACATTACTATTGTATGACGTCCAAAAATGTCCACAAAATAAGATAGTATACTATGACGGTCGAAAATGTCCAAAAAATGACACATACTATACTATGACTTCGAAAATGTCCAAAAAATGACATACTATTGTATGACGTCAAAAATGTCCAAAAAATAAGATAGTATACTATGACGTCAAAAATTTCCAAGAAATAGACATACTATACTATGACGTAGAAAATGTCCATAAAATGACATACTATACTATGACGTAGAAAATGTCCAAGATAAAGACATACTATACTATGATGTCTAAAATGTCCAAAAAAATGACATACTATTGTATGACGTCGCAAATGTCCAAAAAAATGACATAGTATACTATGACGTCAAAAATGTGCAAAAAATAACATAGTATACTATGACGTCGAAAATGTCCAAAAAATGACATAGTATACTGACGTCAAAAATGTCCAAAAAATATGACATACTATTGTATGACGTCGAAAATGTACAAAAAAATGACATACTATACTATGACTTCGAAAATGTCCAAAAAATGACATACTATTGTATGACGTCGAAAATGTCCAAAAAATGACATAGTATACTGACGTCAAAAATGTCCAAAAAATAACATAGTATACTATGACGTCGAAAATGTCCAAAAAAATGACACACTATTGTATGACGTCGAAAATGTCCAAAAAAATGACATAGTATACTATGACGTCAAAAATGTCCAAAAAATAACATAGTATACTATGACGTCGAAAATGTCCAAAAAAAATGACATACTATTGTATGACGTCGAAAATGTACAAAAAAATGACATACTATACTATGACTTCGAAAATGTCCAAAAAATGACATACTATTGTATGACGTCGAAAATGTCCAAAAAATGACATAGTATACTATGACGTCAAAAATGTCCAAAAAATAACATAGTATACTATGACGTCGAAAATGTCCAAAAAATGACATACTATTGTATGACGTCGAAAATGTCCAAAAAAAATGACATAGTATACTATGACGTCAAAAATGTCCAAAAAATAACATAGTATATACTATGAAGTCGAAAATGTCCCGAAAAATGACATACTATTGTATGACGTCGAAAATTTCCAAAAAATGACATAGTATACTATGACGTCGAAAATGTCCAAAAAAATGACATACTATACTATGACTTCGAAAATGTCCAAAAAATGACATACTATTGTATGACGTCGAAAATGTCCAAAAAAATGACATACTATACTATGACTTCGAAAATGTCCAAAAAATGACATACTATTGTATGACGTCGAAAATGTCCAAAAAAATGACATAGTATACTATGACGTCAAAAATGTTCAAAAAATAACATAGTATATACTATGACGTCGAAAATGTCCCAAAAAATGACATACTATTGTATGACGTCAAAAATGTCCAAAAAAAATGACATAGTATACTATGACGTCAAAAATGTCCAAAAAAAATGACATACTATTGTATGACGTCAAAAATGTCCAAAAAAATGACATACTATACTATGACTTCGAAAATGTCCAAAAAATAACATAGTATATACTATGACGTCGAAAATGTCCCAAAAAATGACATACTATTGTATGACGTCGAAAATGTCCAAAAAATGACATACTATTGTATGACGTCGAAAATGTCCCAAAAAATGACATAGTATACTATGACGTCAAAAATGTCCAAAATATGACATACTATTGTATGACGTCGAAAATGTCCAAAAAAATGACATACTATTGTAGGACGTCGAAAATGTCCAAAAAAATGACATAGTATACTATGACGTCAAAAATGTCCAATGTCATACTATTGTATGACGTCGAAAATGTCCAAAAAATGACATAGTATACTATGACTTCGAAAATGTCCAAAAAATGACATACTATTGTATGACGTCGAAAATGTCCAAAAAATGACATACTATACTATGACTTCGAAAATGTCCAAAAAATGACATACTATTGTATGAAGTCAAAAATGTCCAAAAAATAAGATAGTATACTATGACGTCGAAAATGTCCAAAAAAATGACAGTATACTATGACGTCAAAAATTTCCAAGAAATAGACATACTATACTATGACGTAGAAAATGTCCAAGATAAAGACATACTATACTATGATGTCTAAAATGTCCAAAAAAATGACATACTATTGTATGACGTCAAAAATGTCCAAAAAATAAGATAGTATACTATGACGTCGAAAATGTCCAAAAAAATGACAGTATACTATGACGTCAAAAATTTCCAAGAAATAGACATACTATACTATGACGTAGAAAATGTCCATAAAATGACATACTATACTATGACGTAGAAAATGTCCAAGATAAAGACATACTATACTATGATGTCTAAAATGTCCAAAAAAATGACATACTATTGTATGACGTCGCAAATGTCCAAAAAAATGACATAGTATACTATGACGTCAAAAATGTGCAAAAAATAACATAGTATACTATGACGTCGAAAATGTCCAAAAAATGACATAGTATACTGACGTCAAAAATGTCCAAAAAATAACATAGTATACTATGACGTCGAAAATGTCCAAAAAAATTACACACTATTGTATGACGTCGAAAATGTCCAAAAAAATGACATAGTATACTATGACGTCAAAAATGTCCAAAAAATAACATAGTATACTATGACGTCGAAAATGTACAAAAAAATTACATACTATACTATGACTTCGAAAATGTCCAAAAAATGACATACTATTGTATGACGTCGAAAATGTCCAAAAAAATGACATAGTATACTATGACGTCAAAAATGTTCAAAAAATAACATAGTATATACTATGACGTCGAAAATGTCCCAAAAAATGACATACTATTGTATGACGTCAAAAATGTCCAAAAAAAAATGACATAGTATACTATGACGTCAAAAATGTCCAAAAAATGACATACTATTGTATGACGTCAAAAATGTCCAAAAAAATGACATACTATACTATGACTTCGAAAATGTCCAAAAAATAACATAGTATATACTATGACGTCGAAAATGTCCCAAAAAATGACATACTATTGTATGACGTCGAAAATGTCCAAAAAATGACATACTATTGTATGACGTCGAAAATGTCCCAAAAAATGACATAGTATACTATGACGTCAAAAATGTCCAAAATATGACATACTATTGTATGACTTCGAAAATGTCCAAAAAAAATGACTACTATTGTAGGACGTCGAAATGTCCAAAAAATGACATAGTATACTATGACGTCAAAAATGTCCAATGTCATACTATTGTATGACGTCGAAAATGTCCAAAAAATGACATAGTATACTATGACTTCGAAAATGTCCAAAAAATGACATACTATTGTATGACGTCGAAAATGTCCAAAAAATGACCTACTATACTATGACTTCGAAAATGTCCAAAAAATGAACATACTATTGTATGAAGTCAAAAATGTCCAAAAAATAAGATAGTATACTATGACGTCGAAAATGTCCAAAAAAAAATGACAGTATCTATGACGTCAAAAATTTCCAAGAAATAGACATACTATACTATGACGTAGAAAATGTCCATAAAATGACATAACTATACTATGACTTCGAAAATGTCCAAAAAATGACATACTATTGTATGAAGTCAAAAATGTCCAAAAAATAAGAGTATACTATGACGTCGAAAAATGTCCAAAAAAAATGACAGTATACTATGACGTCAAAAATTTCCAAGAAATAGACATACTATACTATGACGTAGAAAATGTCCAAGATAAAGACATACTATACTATGATGTCTAAAATGTCCAAAAAAATGACATACTATTGTATGACGTCAAAAATGTCCAAAAAAGATAGTATACTATGACGTCGAAAATGTCCAAAAAAATGACAGTATACTATGACGTCAAAAATTTCCAAGAAATAGACATACTATACTATGACGTAGAAAATGTCCATAAAATGACATACTATACTATGACGTAGAAAATGTCCAAGATAAAGACATACTATACTATGATGTCTAAAATGTCCAAAAAAATGACATACTATTGTATGACGTCGCAAATGTCCAAAAAAATGACATAGTATACTATGACGTCAAAAATGTGCAAAAAATAACATAGTATACTATGACGTCGAAAATGTCCAAAAAATGACATAGTATACTGACGTCAAAAATGTCCAAAAAATAACAAGAGATACTATGACGTCGAAAATGTCCAAAAAAATTACACACTATTGTATGACGTCGAAAATGTCCAAAAAAATGACATAGTATACTATGACGTCAAAAATGTCCAAAAAATAACATAGTATACTATGACGTCGAAAATGTACAAAAAAATTACATACTATACTATGACTTCGAAAATGTCCAAAAAATGACATACTATTGTATGACGTCGAAAATGTCCAAAAAAAATGGACATAGTATACTATGACGTCAAAAATGTCCAAAAAATAACATAGTATACTATGACGTCGAAAAATGTCCAAAAATGACATACTATTGTATGACGTCGAAAATGTCCAAAAATGACATAGCATAGTATATATGACGTCAAAAATGTCCAAAATAACATAGTAATACTATGACGTCGAAAATGTCCCGAAAAATGACATACTATTGTATGACGTCGAAAATGTCCAAAAAATGACATAGTATACTATGACTTCGAAAATGTCCAAAAAATAACCTACTGTTGTATGACGTCGAAAATGTCCAAAAAAATGACTACATACTATGACGTCGAAAATGTCCCAAAAAATGACATACTGTTGTATGACGTCGAAAATGTCCCAAAAAATGACATAGTATACAATGACGTAAAAATGTCCAAAAATAACATAGCATACTATGACGTCGAAATGTCCAAAAAATATGACTACTATAGTATGACATCGAAATGTCCAAAAATGACATACTATTGTATGACGTCGAAAATGTCCAGAAAATGTCCAAAAAATGACATGCTATACTATGACAACGAAAATGTCCAAAAAAATGACATTCTATACTATGACGTCGAAAATGTCTAAAAAATGACATACTATTGTATGACGTCGAAAATGTCCAAAAAATGACATACTATTGTATGACGTCGAAAATGTCCAAAAAAATGACATACTATTGTATGACTTCGAAAATGTCCAAAAAATGACATACTATACTAAGACGTCAAAATTGTCCAAAAAAATGACATATATACTGTGACGTCGAAAATGTCCCAAAAAATGACATAGCATACAATGACGTCGAAAATGTCCAAAAAATGACATACTATTGTATGACGTCGAAAATGTCCAAAAAAATGACATACTATACTCTGACGTCGAAAATGTCCACAAAAATGACATAGTATACTATGACGTCGAAAATGTCCAAAAAATAACATAGTACACTATGACGTCGAAAATGTCCAAAAAATGACATACTATTGTATGACGTCGAAAATGTCCAAAAAATGACATAGTATACTATGACGTCAAAAATGTCCCAAAAAATGACATACTATTGTATGATGTCGAAAATGTCCAAAAAAATGACATACTATACTATGACTTCGAAAATGTCCAAAAAATGACATACTATTGTATGACGTCAAAAATGTCCAAAAAATAACATAGTATATACTATGACGTCGAAAATGTCCCGAAAAATGACATACTATTGTATGACGTCGAAAATGTCCAAAAAATGACATAGTATACTATGACTTCGAAAATGTCCAAAAAATGACATACTATTGTATGACGTCGAAAATGTCCAAAAAATGACATACTATACTATGACTTCGAAAATGTCCAAAAAATGACATACTATTGTATGAAGTCAAAAATGTCCAAAAAATAAGATAGTATACTATGACGTCGAAAATGTCCAAAAAAATGACAGTATACTATGACGTCAAAAATTTCCAAGAAATAGACATACTATACTATGACGTAGAAAATGTCCATAAAATGACATACTATACTATGACGTAGAAAATGTCCAAGATAAAGACATACTATACTATGATGTCTAAAATGTCCAAAAAAAATGACATACTATTGTATGACGTCAAAAATGTCCAAAAATAAGATAGTATACTATGACGTCGAAAATGTCGAAAAAATGACAGTATACTATGACGTCAAAAATTTCCAAGAAATAGACATACTATACTATGACGTAGAAAATGTCCATAAAATGACATACTATACTATGACGTAGAAAATGTCCAAGATAAAGACATACTATACTATGATGTCTAAAATGTCCAAAAAAATGACATACTATTGTATGACGTCGCAAATGTCCAAAAAAATGACATAGTATACTATGACTTCGAAAATGTCCAAAAAATGACATACTATTGTATGACGTCAAAAATGTCCAAAAAATAAGATAGTATACTATGACGTCGAAAATGTCCAAAAAAATGACATACTATACTATGACTTCGAAAATGTCCAAAAAATGACATACTATTGTATGACGTCGAAAATGTCCAAAAAAATGACATACTATTGTATGACTTCGAAAATGTCCAAAAAATGACATACTATACTAAGACGTCAAAATTGTCCAAAAAAATGACATATATACTGTGACGTCGAAAATGTCCCAAAAAATGACATAGCATACAATGACGTCGAAAATGTCCAAAAAATGACATACTATTGTATGACGTCGAAAATGTCCAAAAAAATGACATACTATACTCTGACGTCGAAAATGTCCACAAAAATGACATAGTATACTATGACGTCGAAAATGTCCAAAAAATAACATAGTACACTATGACGTCGAAAATGTCCAAAAAAATGACATACTATTGTATGACGTCGAAAATGTCCAAAAAATGACATAGTATACTATGAGTCAAAAATGTCCCAAAAAATGACATACTATGTATGATGTCGAAAATGT